>NC_066304.1:9619976-9623130 GCF_905404315.1 Leptidea sinapis | reverse complement strand
AAAAAATATGTCGTCTGACAAAACGCCGATAAGTTCGCCAAAAACGCCTTCGGATGAATTGGGAGAACCTTTGCGTCCCGAGTGGGAGAGGTCACCAATGCATGCGCGAGAATCATACCGCGCCGTAATGGAGAAACTCGATGAATCTTGGAACATTACGTCCTCAACTAAGAAGCTTATCAAAGATGCACTGGATCTATTTTATGATATTATTAGGGCAGTGAATAGTGAAAATTACGCATTAAAGAGGGAAATGACAAAAATTAAACAAGACATGGATAATATAGTGGAGGTTCAGGGTGATAAACGATCTGAAACCGTCCCTAAAAACCTGGACCGTCTCTTAGAAGGTGTTAAGGCCCTTAACGTCAAGAGCGATAAGATGCAAGAGGAAATCGAGCGCCTCACCGCACAGACAACGCGGCTCATGGAGACGCCGCCATCAACCGTTGTATCACCGACCTATGCGGACGTTGCCGCACGAGCTCCGGCCAAATCCGGTCACTCTATAATCGTTGGGAGCACGTCACAGGAGGATTCAAGCGAAAGCGTGCTCAAAAAGATTAGGGTTGCCGTTGATCCTATTAAGACTGGGGCCCGCGTCGATGGTGTCCGCAGGGTCCGAAACCAGCGCGTTGTCATCACGTGCGGGTCGAAGGAAGAAGCGGAAGTTGTGACCGGCCGACTTAAAGAGAGCCCGTCACTCACTTACCAGGAAGTAAAGGGGAAGAATCCCCTCATAATAATCAAGGATGTTCTGGCAGACCTTAAGGACGAAGACGTTCTTTTGGCTCTGACAGCTCAGAATAAACAGCTATTTTCTGGGCTCTCAGAAGAAGAGCAGATCATGGAGGTTAAATTTCGAAGGCGGTGCCGCAATCCTCACGTTAATCATATTATAATGCGCGTAGCCCCGAAGCTGTGGCAGCGGGTGACGGCGGAAGGTTCAGTCCACATTGACCTCAAGCGGTCAACGGTGGAGGACTTCTCGCCAGTCATCCAATGCACTCGCTGTCTGGGATTTGGACACGGTCGACGCAATTGTAAAGAGGCGGCAAGCCTTTGTAGTCATTGTGGAGGCCCTCACCTACGACACGATTGCCCTCACTATATTGTTGGAGAACAGCCATGCTGTTTAAATTGCCGGAGTGCTGGTCTTGAGAAAACGGATCATGGGGCTTTTAGTGTCGAGTGTCCGGTCAGGCGGAAGTGGGACTCCATAGCCCGCCTGAGTGTGACATATTGCTGAGGGACCTGCCCGATGTACTTCTTTTAAATAATTATATTCTAGTTAAGGTATGGAATATAGCATAGAAAATTAGTAAATAAATGTCAAGTATAAAAACTACTAGTAATTTCTTATATCTATTTTTATTACAATATATACATGGTATGTTGAAAATATATACTGATTAATTGTAAATTATAAAATCAAAATATAAAATCAATTGTAAAAATGTTAATCTCAAATTGATACTTTAAACATTTATTGTATAAAACAAATTGACACCAACACCGATATTCCGTTACATTGTAGGTGTTTTTCCCTTTTTTTATTTATATTATAAAACTCAAATGTATCTTTTATTATTATATTCATGTACTAAAATTATTAAAATATAAGTGATTGCTTTTATATATAGTCATAAATTGTATAAAATAGTGAAATAATTATAAAACACATAGGTTACACACATTGAGTAGTAAGTACATTTATATTTGTTGATATATATAAAATTAATTGAAAAATGTTACATTTCAAACTTGAGTTACATTGAGTTACATTGTCGGTGTTTTTCCTTTTTTCTTATTCCTACTATAAAACACAAAAGTATCTTTTTATTATTTTATCCATATACTATAATTATTAAAGTATAAGTGATTGCTTTGTAATACAGTCATAAATTGAATAAAATAGTGAAATAATTATAAAACACATAGGTAAGTCGCCAATTGATAAAAAGAATAATATAAAAAAAAAAAAAAAAAAAAAATGTCTGTATATATAAAGAGTATATTAAGAATATATATTAAGAGAAATAGAGGTGTAAATTTATATTTGTAGATATTAAGTAACTAAGTACATAAATTATATTTCGTTTTCAGACATATTACAGTTTTGCATGTGATTATAACAAATGTGTCCATGTGTTAAAAATGATAATAATAAAAAAATGTCTGTAGAATATTAAGACAAATAGAATAGTAAATTTATATTTGTAGATATTCAGTAACTAAGAACATAAATTATTTTCGTTTTCAAATATATTAGTTTTGTATGTGATTATAACAAATTTGTCAATGTCTATTAATATGTTAGCTTTTAAAAGTTTCTATAGCATTGTATATTTTAAAAATTACTTGGAACCTTGTCAGTCTTACTGCATTAGCTCTTTGTGTTTGTTAAAGTTAAATATGTATTAGTTTTGTTTTATGTTTATGTTAAAAAATTGTAGCTTGTATTAAAACTATAAATGTAATTTATAGTGTGTAGCTAATTGAAACAAATTTATGTAATATATTACACCCAGTTTAACATTAATACGTATGAGTACAATGAATTTTGTTGCCCAAAGTGATTGTACTCATGATTAGTTTAAGAGATAGAAAATTCGAAGATTCTTTGTAAGAAGGGCGATAGCCTGGATGTCTATCTATATGGTAATAGATGGACCAGGCATTCGTATATTGTTTTAAATATGATGATGATTTTATGCATAGTAGTATTTTATGTTAACTATCGATAACTTGTACAGGACTGCTGGTAAAAAAAAAAAAAAAAAAAAAAAAAAAATACAAAACAAAAAAAAAAATACAAAACATAAAAAAAAAAAAAAAAAAAAACAAAGAAACCGGCAGTCTCTCACTATCACTTAAGAAATGTACTTATTTACACGAGAATATAACTCTACGATATTATATGTAAACTAGATTAGATTGTAACACATATGATCACTTCAGTATCAGCAACAAAAAAAAAAGAGATAATTGTAACATAGGATCACAACCCCGACCGTTTGATGGTTGGGAACAAATTGAGCGAAATTTAAAAAAAAAAAAAAAAAAAAAAAAAAAAACCTAACCTAACCTAACCTAACCTAACCTAACCTAACCTAACCTAACCTAACCTAACCTAACCTAACCTAACCTAACC